>NW_027141175.1:1625000-1627500 GCF_036365525.1 Heterodontus francisci | reverse complement strand
CAGACACTGAGACATATATATATGTACACACACACACACACACACACCACAGCCCAGACACTGAGACATATATATATATGCACACACACACACACACACACACACACACACACACACCACAGCCCAGACACTGAGACATATATATGTACACACACACACACACACACCACAGCCCAGACACTGAGACATATATATATGCACACACACACACACACACACACACACACACACCACAGCCCAGACACTGAGACATATATATATGCACACACACACACACACACACACACACAACACCACAGCCCAGACACTGAGAATTATATATATGCACACACACACACACACACACACACACCACAGCCCAGACACTGAGATTTATATATATACACACACACACACACCACATCCCAGACACTGAGATTTATATATATGCACACACACACACACACACACACACCACAGCTCAGACACTGAGAATTATATATATGCACACACACACACACACACACCACAGTCCAGCCACTGAGACTTATATATATGCACACACACACACACACACAAACACACACACACACACACCACAGCCCAGACACAGAGACTTATATATATACACACACACACACCATTGCCCAGACACTAAGACTGATATATATGCACACACACACACACCACACCCAGACACTGAGACATCTTTATATGCACAAACACACACAGACACACACACTCACACCACAGCCCAGACACAGAGAATTATATATATGAACACACACACACACACACAAACGCACACACACACACACACACACCACAGCCCAGACACTGAGACTTATATATATGCACACACATACACACTCACACCACAGCCCAGACATTGAGAATTAAATATATGCACACACACACACTCACACACACACACACACACACACACACACCACAGCACAGACACTGAGACTTATATATATATATGCACACACGCACAAACACACACACACCACAGCCCAGACACTGAGACATATATATATGCACACACACACACACACACACACACACACACACCACAGTACAGACACAGAGACTTACATATGTGCACACACAGACACACACACACACACACACACACACACACAGACACACACACACAGTACAGACACTGAGACTTATATATGCACACACACACACACACACACACACACACACACACACACACACACACACACACACACCACAGCCCAGACACTGAGAATTATATATATGCACACACACACACTCACACACACACACCACAGCACAGACACTGAGACTTATATATATGCACACACACACACACACATCACAGCCCTGACACTGAGACTTATATATATACACTCACACACACACTCACACCACAGCCCAGACACTGAGAATTATATATATGCACACACACACACACATACACACACACCACAGCCCAGACACTGAGACTTATATATATGCACACACACACACTCACACACACACCACAGCCCAGACACTGAGACTTATATATATGCACACACACACACACACACACACACACACACACCACAGCCCAGACACTGAGACGTATATATATGCACACACACACACACTCACACACACACCACAGCCCAACAGTGAGACTTATATATATGCACACACACACACACACACCACAGCACAGTCACTGAGACTTATATATATGCACACACACACACACACACACACACACACACACCACAGCACAGTCACTGAGACTTATATATATGCACACACACACACACACACCACAGCCCAGACACTGAGACTTATATATATGCACACACACACACACACACCACAGCCCAGACACTGAGAATTATATATATGCACACACACACACACACACACACACCACAGCCCAGACACTGAGACTTATATATATGCACACACACACACACACACCACAGCCCAGACACTGAGACTTATATATATGCACACACACACACACCACAGCCCAGACAATGAGACTTATACATATGCAAAAACATACACACACACCACAGCCCAGACACTGAGACTTATATATATGCACACACACACACACACCACAGCCCAGACAATGAGACTTATACATATGCACACACACACACACACACCACAGCCCAGACACTGAGAATTATATATATGCACACACACACACACACACACACACACACCACAGCCCAGACACTGAGACTTATCTCATTGAGCACACACACACACACACCACAGCCCAGACAATGAGACTTATATATATGCACACACACACACACACACACACACACCACAGCCCAGACACTGAGACTTATATATATGCACACACACACACACCACAGCCCAGACACTGAGACATATATATATGCACAAACACATACACACACACACACACACACACACACACACACACACCACAGCCCAGACACTGAGACTTATATATATGCTAACACACACACACACACACAAACACCAAAGCCCAGACAATGAGACT
>NW_027141175.1:1615000-1617500 GCF_036365525.1 Heterodontus francisci | reverse complement strand
ACTCACACTACAGCCCAGACACTGAGACTTCTATATATGCACACACACACCACAACCCAGACACTGAGACTTATATAATTGCATGCACGCACACTACAGCCCAGACACTGAGATCTATATATATGCACACACACACACCACAGCCCAGACACTGAGACTTACATATATGCGCACACACACACACACACACACACACACACACACACACACACACAGCACAGCCCAGACTCTGAGAATTATATATATGCACACACACACACACACCACAGCCCAGACAGTGAGACATATATATATGCACAGACACACACACTCACACACACACACACACACACACACCACAGTACAGACACTGAGACTTACATATGTGCACACACACACACCACAGCCCAGACACTGAGACTTATATATATGCACACACACACACACACACACACACACCACAGCCCAGACACTGAGACTTATCTCTTTTCGCACACACACACACACACTACAGCCCAGACACTGAGACTTATATATATGCACACACACACACACACACACACACCACAGCCCAGACACTGAGACTTATCTCATTGAGCACACACACACACACACCACAGCCCAGACAATGAGACTTATACATATGCAAAAACATACACACACACCACAGCCCAGACACTGAGACTTATATATATGCACACACACACACACCACAGCCCAGACACTGAGAATTATATATATGCACACACACACACACACCACAGCCCAGACAATGAGACTTATACATATGCACACACACACACACACACCACAGTCCAGACACTGAGAATTATATATATGCACACACACACACACACACACACACACACACACACACACACACACACACACACACACACACACACACACACACCACTGCCCAGACACTGAGACTTATATATATGCACACACACACACACACACACACACACCACAGCCCAGACACTGAGACTTATCTCATTGAGCACACACAGACACACACCACAGCCCAGACAATGAGACTTATACATATGCAAAAACATACACACACACACCACAGCCCAGACACTGAGACTTATATATATGCACACACACACACACACACACACACACCACAGCCCAGACACTGAGACTTATATATATGCACACACACACACACCACAGCCCAGACACTGAGACATATATATATGCACAAACACATACACACACACACACACACACATACACAGACACACACACACACACACAAACAAACACACACACCACAGACCAGACACTGAGACTTATATATATGCACACACACACACACAAACCACAGCCCAGACACTGAAACTTAGATAATTGCACGCACGCACACACACACAAACACACACCACAGTCCAGACACTGAGACTTATATATATGCACGCACGCACACCACAGCCCAGACACTGATACTTATATAATTGCACGCACGCACACCACAGTCCAGACACTGAGACTTATATATATGCACAAACACATACACACACACACACACACAGACACAGACACAGACACAGACACAGACACAGACACAGACACAGACACAGACACACACACACACACACCACAGTCCAGACACTGAGACTTATATAATTGCACCCACGCACACCACAGCCCAGACACTGAGACTTATATATATGCACACACACACACACACACACACACACACACACCACAGCCCAGACAGTGAGACATATATATATGCACACACACAGACACACACACACACACACCACAGCACAGACACTGAGAATTATATAATTGCACCCACACACACCACAGCCCAGACACTGAGAATTATATAATTGCACCCACGCACACCACAGTCCAGACACTGAGACTTAGATAAGTGCACGCACGCACACACACACACACACACACCACAGTCCAGACACTGAGACTTATATATATGCACACACACACACACACACACCACAGCCCAGACACTGAGACATATATATATGCACACACACGCACACAAACACACCACAGCCCAGACACTGAGACTGACATAATTGCACGCACGCACACACCACAGCCCAGGCACTGAGACTTATATATATGCACACACACACACACTCACTCACACTACAGCCCAGACACTGAGACTTCTATATATGCACACACACACACACCACAACCCAGACACTGAGACTTACATAATTGCATGCACGCACACCACAGCCCAGACACTGAGAATTATATAATTGCACCCACGCGCACCACAGTCCAGACACTGAGACTTATATATATGCACACACACACACACACCACAGCCCAGACACTGAGACTGACATAATTGCACGCACGCACACACCACAGCCCAGACACTGAGACTTATATATATGCACACACACACACACTCACTCACACTACAGCCCAGACACTGAGACTTCTATATATGCACACACACACACACCACAACCCAGACACTGAGACTTATATAATTGCATGCACGCACACTACAGCCCAGACACTG
>NW_027141175.1:1575000-1577500 GCF_036365525.1 Heterodontus francisci | reverse complement strand
CACAGCACAGCCCAGACACTGAGACTTATCTCTTTTCGCACACACACACACACACCACAGCCCAGACAATGAGACTTATACATATGCAAAAACATACACACACACCACAGCCCAGACACTGAGAATTATATATATGCACACACACACACACACCACAGCCCAGACAATGAGACTTATACATATGCACACACACACACACACACCACAGCCCAGACACTGAGAATTATATATATGCACACACACACACACACACACACACACACACACACACACACACACACACACACACACACACACACCACAGCCCATACACTGAGACTTATATATATATATACACACACACACACACACACCACAGCCCAGACACTGAGACTTATCTCATTGAGCACACACACACACACACCACAGACCAGACATTGAGACTTATACATATGCAAAAACATACACACACACACCACAGCCCAGACACTGAGACTTATATATATGCACACACACACACACACACACACACACCACAGCCCAGACACTGAGACTTATATATATGCACACACACACACACCACAGCCCAGACACTGAGACATATATATATGCACAAACACATACATACACACACACACACATACACAGACACACACACACACACACACACACACAAACACACACACACACCACAGCCCAGACACTGAGACTTATATATATGCACACACACACACACCACAGCCCAGACACTGAGTCTTAGATAATTGCACGCACGCACACACACACACACACACAGACACAGCCACACACACACACACACACACACACACACACACACACACCACAGTCCAGACACTGAGACTTATATATATGCACGCACACACACCACAGCCCAGACACTGAGAATTATATAATTGCACCCACGCACACCACAGTCCAGACACTGAGACTTATATATATGCACACACACACACACACACCACAGCCCAGACAGTGAGACATATATATATGCACACACACGCACACAAACACACCACAGCCCAGACACTGAGACTGACATAATTGCACGCACGCACACACCACAGCCCAGACACTGAGACTTATATATATGCACACACACACACACTCACTCACACTACAGCCCAGACACTGAGACTTCTATATATGCACACACACACACACACCACAACCCAGACACTGAGACTTATATAATTGCATGCACGCACACTACAGCCCAGACACTGAGAACTATATATATGCACACACACACACCACAGCCCAGACACTGAGACTTACATATATGCACACACACACACACACACACACACACACACACACACACACACACACACACACACACACACACACACACCACAGCCCAGACACTGAGACTTATATATATGCACACACACACACACACACACACACATCACAGTCCAGACACTGAGACTTATCTCATTGAGCACACACACACACACACACACACCACAGCCCAGACAATGAGACTTATACATATGCAAAAACATACACACACACACCACAGCCCAGACACTGAGACTTATATATATGCACACACACACACACACACACACACCACAGCCCAGACACTGAGACTTATATATATGCACACACACACACCACAGCCCAGACACTGAGACATATATATATGCACAAACACATACACACACACAGACACACACACACACAGACACACACACAAACACACACACACACCACAGCCCAGACACTGAGACTTATATATATGCACACACACACACACACCACAGCCCAGACACTGAGACTTAGATAATTGCACGCACGCACACACACACACACACACACACACACCACAGTCCAGACACTGAGACTTATATATATGCACGCACGCACACCACAGCCCAGACACTGATAATTATATAATTGCACGCACGCACACCACAGTCCAGACACTGAGACTTATATATATGCACAAATACATACACACACACACACACACACACACAGACACACACGCACACACACACACACACACACCACAGTCCAGACACTGAGACTTATATATATGCACGCACACACACCACAGCCCAGACACTGAGACTTACATATATGCACACACACACACACACACACAGCACAGCCCAGACTCTGAGAATTATATATATGTACAGACACACACACACCACAGCCCAGACAGTGAGACATATATATATGCACAGACACACACACTCACACACACACACACACACACACACCACAGCCCAGACACTGAGACTTATATATATGCACACACACACACCACAGCCCAGACACTGAGACATATATATATGCACACACACACACACACACCACAGCCCAGACAGTGAGACATATATATATGCACACACACGCACACAAACACACCACAGCCCAGACACTGAGACTGACATAATTGCACGCACGCACACACCACAGCCCAGACACTGAGACTTATATATATGCACACACACACACACTCACTCACACTACAGCCCAGACTCTGAGA
>NW_027141175.1:1520000-1522500 GCF_036365525.1 Heterodontus francisci | reverse complement strand
ACCACAGTCCAGACACTGAGACTTATATATATGCACACACACACACACACACACACACACACCACAGCCCAGACACTGAGACTTATATATATGCACACACACACACACACACACACACACCACAGCCAAGACACTGAGACTTATATATATATGCACACACACACACACACACACACTCACTCCACAGCCCAGACACTGAGACTTATATATATGCACACACACACACACACATACACACACACCACAGCCCAGACACTGAGACTTATATATATGCACACACACACACACACACACACACACCACATCCAAGACAATGAGACTTATATATATGCACACACACACACACACACACACACACACACACACACCACAGCCCAGACACTGAGACTTATATATATGCACACACACACACACCACAGTCCAGACACTGAGACTTATATATATGCACACACACACACACACACAGCCCAGACACTGAGACTTATATATATGCACACACACACACACACACAGCCCAGACACTGAGACTTGTATATATGCACACACACACACACACACACCACAGCCCAGACACTGAGACTTATATATATGCACACACACACACACACACCACAGCCCAGACACTGAGACTTATATATATGCACACACACACACACACACACACACATCACAGCCCATACACTGAGACTTATATATTTACACACACACACACCACAGCCAAGACACTGAGACTTATATATATGCACACACACACACACACACTCACTCCACAGCCCAGACACTGAGACATATATATTTCCACACGCACACACACACCACAGCCAAGACACTGAGACTTGTATATATGCACACACACACACACAGCAGCCCAGACACTGAGACTAATATATATGCACACACACACACACACACACACACCGCAGCCCAGACACTGAGACTAATATATATGCACACACACATACACACACACACACACACACACACACACACACACACACCACAGCCCAGACACTGAGACTAATATATATGCACACACACACACACACACACACACACACACACACACACACACACACACACACACACACACCACAGCCCAGACACTGAGACTTATATATATGCACACACACACACACACACACACACCACAGCCCAGACACTGAGACTTATATATATGCACACACACACACACACACACCACAGCCCAGACACTGAGACTTATATATATGCACACACGCACACACACACACACATCACAGCCCATACACTGAGACTTATATATTTACACACACACACACCACAGCCAAGACACTGAGACTTATATATATGCACACACACACACACACACACTCACTCCACAGCCCAGACACTGAGACTTATATATTTCCACACGCACACACACACCACAGCCAAGACACTGGGACTTGTATATATGCACACACACACACACCGCAGCCCAGACACTGAGACTAATATATATGCACACACACACACACACACACACACACCACAGCCCAGACACTGAGAATTATATATATGCAAACTCACACACACACACACACACACCGCAGACCAGACACTGAGACTAATATATATGCACACACACACACACACACACACACACGCTCAGATACCATAGCCCAGACACTGAGAATTATATATGTGCAGACACACACACACACACACACACACACACTCACACCACAGCCCAGACACTGAGACTTCTATATATGCACACACAACGCACACACGCACCACAGCC
Organism: Heterodontus francisci; assembly: GCF_036365525.1. Taxonomy (NCBI): domain Eukaryota; kingdom Metazoa; phylum Chordata; class Chondrichthyes; order Heterodontiformes; family Heterodontidae; genus Heterodontus; species Heterodontus francisci. Next base: position 1,520,738 of record NW_027141175.1, on the reverse strand, counting down.
CAGACACTGAGACTTATATATATGCACACACACACACACAAACACACCACAGCCCAGACACTGAGACTTCTATATATGCACACACACACACGCACCACAGCCCAGACACTGAGACTAATATATATGCACACACACACACGCACACACACCGCAGCCCAGACACTGAGAATTATATATATGCACACACACACGCACACACACCACAGCCCAGACACTGAGAATTATGTATGTGCACACACACACACACACCATAGCCCAGACAATGAGACTTATATATATGCGCACAGACACACACACACACACACACACACACACACACCACAGCACAGACACTGAGACTTATATATATGCACACACACACACACACACGCACACAAAACAGCCCAGACACTGAGACTAATATATATGCACACACACACACACACACACACCACAGCCCAGACACTGAGACTAATTTATATGCACACACACACACACACACACACACCACATCCCAGACACAGAGACTTATATATATGCACACACACACACACACACACACACACACCACAGCCCAGACACTGAGACTTATATATATGCACACACACACACACACTCACACACACACAGACACCACAGCCCAGACACTGAGACTTATATATATGCACACACACACACTCACACACACACACAGTCACCACAGCCGAGACACTGAGACTTATATATATGCACACACACACACACACACACCACAGCCCA